>NW_023994374.1:362500-390960 GCF_015586225.1 Lucilia sericata | reverse complement strand
ACTACTAACTAACTAACTACTAACAACTCACTAACAACTAACTAACTAACTAACTACTAACTAACTAACTAACTACTACTAACTAACTAACTAACTACTAACTAACAACTAACTAACTACTAACTAACTAACTAACTAACTAACTAACTAACTAACTACTAACTAACTAACTAACTAACTAACTACTAACTAACTAACTACTAACTAACTAACTAACTAACTAACTAACTAACTAACTAACTACTACTAACTAACTACTAACTAACTAACTACTAACTAACTAACTAACTACTAACTAACTACTAACTAACTAACTACTAACTAACTACTAACTACTAACTAACTAACTAACTAACTAACTAACACTAACTAACTAACTAACTAACTACTAACTAACTAACTACTAACTAACTAACTAACTACTAACTAACTAACTACTAACTAACTAACTAACTAACTACTAACTAACTAACTAACTAACTACTAACTAACTAACTAACTAACTAACTACTACAACTAACTAACTAACTAACTAACTAACTACTACTAACTAACTAACTAACTAACTACTAACTAACTAACTAACTAACTAACTACTAACTAACTACTAACTACTAACTAACTACTAACTACTAACTAACTAACTAACTAACTAACTAACTAACTAACTACTAACTAACTAACTAACTAACTAACTAACTAACTAACTAACTAACTAACTAACTAACTAACTAACTAACTAACTACTAACTAACTACTAACTAACTAACTAACTACTAACTAACTAACTAACTAACTACTAACTAACTAACTACTAACTAACTAACTAACTACTAACTAACTAACTAACATCATTGTCATTGTCGTTGGTGGCCTGAAACCCGAACCTTTTTGTAATATTTGTAAGATGATGAGTACCTCTGCTTTGCCCTGCTATATGCAGAAACTCGATTCTTTGTACAATCCTTGTTGGAAATATTTGTATAACCTTTGGGATTTAGTCAGTTCATATGTGACTTATCCAAAGGTCACAATATTTATTTGGGGTAGGGTATTTTAAAAGTGAGGCTTAGTAAATGAATTAATTTTTACAGTGTAAAATTTTATGTCTTCGTTTTTAAATTTGAGAAATTTTTGTTTATGTCTCGGTAATAAATATGATATTTTACAACCTAAACTCTGTTAAAGAAAAATATGCACTGCGTGGGTTAAACAATAATCGTTAAACGTTTTTTAAAACCAAAATTAAGGAACCTTTTTTCGTGAACAAACTACAAAAATTAATATGAAAAAAAGGAACTAAGCGGCTTAAAGTTCAACACATTAACACAAAATAAAATCAAAAAGGTCAAGGTAGCTAGGCAAGAGTAAAATATACAAAAAACCAATTAATATGTTTCTTTACCAAACTAAACATTAATATAAAGACAAGAAAAAAATAGTTATAGTAAACAATAAACGGAAGCGGTCTTTTTAAAATCATTAAACAAAAGAAAATTTGTCTACGTGTTTAACATAAATAAAGATGTCAACACAAACTGATTTTTTGCTTTCTTGTTTTTACATCTTTGTTTTTTTTTTTTTTTGTAGTATTTATTGTTTCTTAAGAAACAACAAACAATAAAGAGATTTTTCAAAAGAAAAATTTTTACACAAAAATTGAAAAATGTCTGCAACCAAAACAAAAGACTTAAACAACAAACTTGTTATTTTTGTAGTTAACAGCATTGAAAAATGCACTTTTTTTCTTACTTCCACTCGTTCATACTTAAATTCAATTCAATTTCTTAAATGTTAAATTTAATTGTTACAACAACAGCAACAAAAAATAGATCTTATATTTTCTTGTAAAATTTAAATTTCAAATCACGATTTTCTCACAACTACAATTTTCTTTAATGGAATAAGAAAAAAAAAGACAAACTATGTATTTAGAGTTAAAATTCCAACTTCAAAGACAAATTTTAAAACCTTTTTTTAATCTAAAAACCCTATAAGAATACTTGTTTTAGTATTTAAATTTAAATTACTTTTTAACCAATTTTTTCCTAGATATTTCCTAAATATTTTTTTCTTATTTCTATATCGCAAATTTACATTTTACCTTCAAAAGAACAATGTCAATGTTGACAGGGTTGTTAATTAAAATCGTGATCTTTAAAATACATTTTGATTTAGAAGTTTTTTGCAAAAAAATAAACTAAAGTCTTGGTAAAAAAAATAGGTAAAATACAGCTTGTATGTTAAATAAATACATTGTTGTTAAAAACATCTAAATTCACAGTTTCTGCTGGAAATTTTCATCAATATATTTTTGGTTTCTGCTAGAAAAAAGTTGTTTAATTAGACCTGAGAATAAGACATGCATATGCACACAGATTTCTCTCGGTTACCTAAAGGCATTCGAAAGGCCTCAGGTTGTACATTCTTAAAATGTAATAAACCTAAAATTGGTTTATATTACAGGCTTACAAGTGCTATATATTGTTGGCTTATAATTGCTTATAGGTAAGCAACACCTGAATTTTATCCAGATTGTTGTTACACTGGCAGAAGAATGTGGTTAAGGAGGACCTCTAGGGTGTCCTTACCGCAAGTTGTCCATGTGCAACAGTCCTTTTGGATGTAGCTTGGAACTACCGTCAATGTATATTTTCCGTAAGGGGCTTGTCTCAGAAGATCCATCCACGTCGCTACAGAAGGATATCCAAGACTTGCGCTTTGCATTACTGACTAAGTTTTTAAACCTGTTCACTGAGGCTTTATTCTCCGAGCAGTTACTTACGCTTTACGAGTGTCTGCTATTTCAGAGAACCACCAGGGTGGTTTACTCTTGCCTTTACAGACCTTTGGTCTGCAGGATTCCGAAATTGCACTATCAAACGTATTTGTAATTGCGTTAGTCGCACTCTCAATATCCGACCGATTCTGTATGTTCGGTGGTCGCTGAAGAAGGTTGGATAAGATATCATGTTTTCTTGTCCAATCCGTTCTTTTCTTCGTTTTCCTCACCTCATATGGTCAGAGAAGGAGCAGTCTTTTGAAACTCTCCATTCCCTCATCATGTTAAAATGCCTTGAGCTAACTCACTTCTGTTTATCACTACAAAGGTAGGTTCTGAACCTGTATTCACTACATCAATACCATTGCAAAGAATAAAGTTGGAAATTGACTCACCCCTAGCGTTGATATCCGAGCTGCCCCATATAGCATGGTGTGCATTGGCGTCAGCTCCAACTATTATCGTTAAATTTTCAGTGTTAGCCTTTTCACCAATGTCGTGAACCTTTTTGTTTGACGGTGGTGGTCATGGGCCATGTAGCCGGAGACCAAGCAAGGTACCAGAGCCTGTCACCGAGGCCGCTACAACCGTATCTTCATCGCTGTAATCAGAGAGGATGAATACTTTTAAATCTATTGTAGCCTTTGATACTGAGTCCACAAACCCTTTCACTGTGGATCCAGGGCTCTTGGACAAGTATGAGCTCCTCCCCTCTCTCGGCCATCCGGAGGAGCATGGCAGCTGAAGCTGCTTTGGAATGGTGAAGGTTAATTTGTGTGACCTTCACCATTCTTCTACTTCTTCTTAGAAACGCGTATAACGGTGACGTTATCGTCTTCTTGATCAGATTTCAGGAGGTCGTCCTCGTCAACCGTTTCGTCGCCGTCGACTGTCTCTTCAAGCCCCTCTAGAGAACTCACCAACCAGTTGTGAATTGGTTGTGGAGTCCGCCTTGTCGCACGATATCTCTTCCTTCATTTTGAACAGTTTTGTCCTTGTCGTCACCTCGGTAGACACGGAGAAAAATCGACTCGAAGCCGTATTAGACCTTTCCTCGTCTCTCCCGTAGCGGCTCCAAGGACTCCTTGTTCATAATAACGGTGATCCTTCTGTAGTGTTATTTAAATGACTACCTTCCAGTCATGAGTGGGGATTTCACGGGTTTCTGATCTTTAGTAACTCCAATATCCTATCCAGTGGAACTAGGCCGGCGTGGATCTCGTCAAAAGAGGCTACATCCAGCTTTGCTCCATCCCACAGGCCATCCAAAAGAGCTATCGCCAACTTAAGCAGCTGAGCAGATCGCTCATTTGAGTAGGCCATTAGTTTAAGCCGACCTCGGTACCAGCCAGCATCATCACACTGAGGGAGGGACCTGTGTTCTCCTTAAGATCTCGCAAGAACACTCCCATCAGCTTTCTACACACCATATCCCAGTTTGCATGAGATATGGAGCAATCAGAGTCAACACGATCGATGATAGCTCGTACGAGGTGACCCCCGGCTACCTTACTGAAAGATCAATCAAACGACCTATGTGGTTTTAACTTCTTAGTCTCGGGCAGCTGCGACTGACCTTGAGTCTCCAGGTATTACATGCCTTGTGGGTTGGTTTGCTTTCACCCGATTGGGCTGGAGGCTGGGGAAGCCGAAATCGAGTTCGCAGTTCTTTCACTGACGGAGGGATGTGTAGCTACGGTAACAGAAATCTGGTTAGGGGAAAAACAGACGCTACCAGATTTTATTTTGGGGGGAGGGTTAGTTCTTAATAAGTGCTCGCCGTGAGCCCCTCTTGTATGGGTGTCCCTATCCAGTACGGCCTGCATGGGTCATTACACTTAAGCCTTCGCATCGCGTCAAGATGACTACCCTTCGCAAAGGAGCCTTCCAAAGAAATAGCACCACATCCAAGAGTTTTCCCGTTACAGTTTTATTCGTATGATGGTAAAATCATTTGGAATTATTAACTTTTTTCAAAAAAATCTTTATTTTAAATTTTAAAAATACATTTCGTTTTTGTAGTATACCTCCCCAATCAGTGTTTTTCCAAAACTTACGCCAATTAAAAATAATTTTTCAAATGACAACTTTATACATATGTATGTCTGACAATTAGCTGTAAAGTAATTAAATTTACTTAAAATTGCAAAAAATATCTTTTAAATTACATACACCTCTTGATTGATCGTATTATCTTGAATTGATCTCTAAGGAAACTGCACTTCAAGACAAGCATTATCATTAAAACTTCGCCTTTTTTTGAAAAGGCCAAGTTTGTTGACTTATTTAGTTTTAATTACATTTTAATTATGTTTTTATTTTTTGTTAAGAAAAAAATCCATAAACATTTTTTTAAGATTTACAACACGTTTTATGCCACACAGCTTGGTCTTTCTTAACTATAGCTGCCACCAACTTATATTTTCATTACATTTTAATTTTTTCTTTATTGTGTTTTTTTAATGCTGTTATTTTTGTGTTTTTTTCTCGTTAAATATCCGCCGACATTTACATTTCACTTACAATTTTTTTACACAATCATCTAATTGGCCAATTTAATTATCTTTAGCAAAAAATCAACTATTTAACTGTCAATGATTGTCTGCATTTTACGTGATTTTATTTTAAACAGATTAATGCTGTTGCTGTTATTTTTCGTCTATATGAGCATTTAGATTTTACACAACAACAACAACATCAGAAAATACAGAAAGTTACAACAAATGATTTGAAAATAAAAGACAGGCTAACTCACAGCTAGATGATGATGATGGATACATGAAGATAAAGGTAGACTTGATGAATATGCTTTATGCATATTAAAATTTGACGAGAAATAAGGATATCAGGGGATTTGAAATCTATTTTTACACATTTGGGTATGAAATTTTCTAAATTCCCTAGATATGTTCAGATTTTCCGTTTTCCGTTTAAGATTACTGCTTGTATAATAACTATGTTATACATTCAGGGTAGCCTACGTATACTTATCAGGGTAGTAGAGTGTATAAATATCAATAAAACCACCATAGAGCTGTGAAGAAAACGAAAAAAATCAAACCGAAAAAAAAAGAAGTTTAACTAATAACTGATTTCCTTGATTAGTTGATTAAATGTTGAGTGACGTTCGATAGTTGCGATAAAAAACTTAAAATTTATTTTTCCTTAAAAAATAACACACGATATTTTAACACAAAATAAGAAAGTAAGAAGTGTATATGTATATAAACTACATAAAACTTAAACGTTCATACTTGATTACTCAAAACATGTTGTAACTTGTAATGGAATTCTTTGGAATTTAATAATATTTTTTATTTATATTGAAATTTCTGGGAATATTGAAGCATTCCCGATGTTTGTAAAATATTTTGTGTAATTTGATATTCTTAAAAAAACTTGTTTCAATACAAACATTTATTATATAATTTGGTTAATTTGTAATATCTTTTATGACACTCTCCTTTTTTCGGGAAGTTTTTTTACACTTCATTGGTATTATGGTTTAGTGTTACAGGTCATTAACTACAATTATTGTCAGAAATTATGTAAAGTTCAAAGAAAAAATGGTACATTTTTTTTGGATTATCTTGGGAGTAGTTAGTAATATAATGACTATTCATTTTATGGTTTTTGGACCTCTTCTCTTGAATAATATAAAATATAAAATTTTGAGATTTCAGTTATATAGCGTCACTTAATTTATATCTCTAGTATTCGCTGCACAGTCTGAGCCTCCATATTATAATAAAATCGTTAGCGTATAAGGTTTATTGCACGGAAAGAAGTAAAAATGTGCCAATTAACTTTAAGTTTCTAATCCGAAAACAATAGTGGTAGAATTTCTCTCTAGTACAGACAAAATATTATTTTCACCGTTTACAGTTATTATTTAAAGTTCATGTTGAAAAACATGATGCTGTATTCGTAAATTACTTAAATCATAATCAATCTTCAATCTGAACTAGAACTGAACTAGAACTGAACTAGAACTGAACTAGAACTGAACTAGAACTGAACTAGAACTGAACTAGAACTGAACTAGAACTGAACTAGAACTGAACTAGAACTGAACTAGAACTGAACTAGAACTGAACTAGAACTGAACTAGAACTGAACTAGAACTGAACTAGAACTGAACTAGAACTGAACTAGAACTGAACTAGAACTGAACTAGAACTGAACTAGAACTGAACTAGACTGAACTAGAACTGAACTAGAACTGAACTAGAACTGAACTAGAACTGAACTAGAACTGAACTAGAACTGAACTAGAACTGAACTAGACTGAACTAGAACTGAACTAGAACTGAACTAGAACTGAACTAGATGACTAGAACTGAACTAGAACTGAACTAGAACTGAACTAGAACTGAACTAGAACTGAACTAGAACTGAACTAGAACTGAACTAGAACTGAACTAGAACTGAACTAGAACTGAACTAGAACTGAACTAGAACTGAACTAGAACTGAACTAGAACTGAACTAGAACTGAACTAGAACTGAACTAGAACTGAACTAGAACCTGAACTAGAACTGAACTAGAACTGAACTAGAACTGAACTAGAACTGAACTAGAACTGAACTAGAACTGAACTAGAACTGAACTAGAACTGAACTAGAACTGAACTAGAACTGAACTAGAACTGAACTAGAACTGAACTAGAACTGAACTAGAACTACTAGAGCTGAACTAGAAACTGAACTAGAACTGAACTAGAACTGAACTAGAACTGAACTAGAACTGAACTAGAACTGAACTAGAACTAACTAGAACTGAACTAGAACTGAACTAGAACTGAACTAGAACTGAACTAGAACTGAACTAGAACTGAACTAGAACTGAACTAGAACTGAACTAGAACTGAACTAGAACTGAACTAGAACTGAACTAGAACTGAACTAGAACTGAACTAGAACTGAACTAGAACTGAACTAGAACTGAACTAGAACTGAACTAGAACTGAACTAGAACTGAACTAGAACTGAACTAGAACTGAACTAGAACTGAACTAGAACTGAACTAGAACTGAACTAGAACTGAACTAGAACTGAACTAGAACTGAACTAGAACTGAACTAGAACTGAACTAGAACTGAACTAGAACTGAACTAGAACTGAACTAGAACTGAACTAGAACTGAACTAGAACTGAACTAGAACTGAACTAGAACTGAACTAGAACTGAACTAGAACTGAACTAGAACTGAACTAGAACTGAACTAGAACTGAACTAGAACTGAACTAGAACTGAACTAGAACTGAACTAGAACTGAACTAGAACTGAACTAGAACTAGAACTAGAACTAGAACTAGGAACTGAACTAGAACTGAACTAGAACTGAACTAGAACTGAACTAGAACTGAACTAGAACTGAACTAGAACTGAACTAGAACTGAGTTAGAACTTGATCTAATCTAAAAGAGAAATATAACTCGAAGAAAGATTTTAAGAGGTTAGTTTTAAGATTTTAGAGTTGGGAAGGGGTTAAGGAGAATAATATATTTAAGCCTTTATAACATATAATAAACAATAACAGCCAATTAACAAAAACAAACGATTTAATCATGACTCATTAGATATGACACCCTTTTATAAATCTCCCACAACTACGATACCGTATAAATGCCTACATTAATCTCGGTTGTCTTTAGTTTTTGAGTTAGTTACTTGAAATGTTTTTGCTGCTGCCGTTGTAGTTTTGAGTAAACATCAATGTATAACAATCAACAGATAATAAATGTGATGCAATTTTATAATTTTTATTTATTCATTTTTTTCGTTAAACTTTTTCTTTTAGTCATTTCAACTGCATCAAAGTGTAAAATTATTACAACATTTGTTTGTATAGCTTTTTTCTCTTCATCAAACAACAGCAACTACAACACCAACAATATAATGATAAAGTGTAGAAAAAGTGTACAATTTAAAAATGCATTTCTACTACCTCCATACAAAATTTGAACAGCCGCACAACTAAACAGCTAGAAAAAAGCCCAGTCCGTCAGTCAGCAGCAGCACAGATGCAAGTAGATCTAACAGATACAGCTTATTTTCAGATTCATTTTCATTTAGCCAAAAACCAACAAACAAAAAACTTACCAACTTAATGATGCAGTTGCTGTTATTTTTTTAATAGTATATGAGTATTTTTCGGTGTTTTTTGTTTAGTTGCAAAAAAAAGAGGTGTTTATATGAATTTTTTATTCGATACTTTGTTGTAAGATAAATAAATATTATTTGAAAACAAAGTAAAATTTTGTATTCATTTCATATTTTGCGCTGTAGTTGTTGTTGTTATTATTGTATAGTTAGCTATAAATACTATTTGGCTTCGTGATCATATTTGTAAATCGAAAAGATCACGCGAATGATTCGCGTGAGTCAATATTATAACAATCGATAAAAAATCATCAATACTGAGTTTGTAACAGTCGGTGGTTGTGTATATATTGGATATAATAAATGATATTTATGATTTTGTAGGTAATAGGGGAAAAGCTACTTTCTAGAATTTTAGAAAGAGGTAGTTTTAGTTACCATTGTTTTGATCTACAGTGAGATCAGTTTTCTACAGATTCTGAAATCTTTGTTTTACATAATTTATTATCATGGAACTGATAAAACAGTAATACACAATATTGTATAATATAATATCTAAAATGGTTGTTCCCCTGACATCTTTACTCAAACGGGAGATCAATAGATCTGAAAAAATTTGATAATTTTATGCAATGGTATTGGAATTGTGACCATAGAGAAAATTTATAAATAATTCAATCATATTCTATTCAAATAATGCACTTTACTCCTTTAAAGAAAACTCTCTTTCACCACATAAATAGTTTGCAACTTGTTTCTTAAAAAAATACTAGTAGGCCAAAAATACATTCATCAATTTGGTATAAAGATTGATTTCATTGATGATTTTTCAAACAAATGCAATATTATAAATACACAACAACAACAATATATTCAAGTAAGAATGTATAGTTGAACATGGTATACCATATGATACCCTACACCAGTGAGTATGTTAAAAATGTGGAATATTTTTCTAATAATAAAACATTTTTCCTTAATTCCGAAATATTTGAACAATTTGTTCAAAAAAGTGATTTTCTGAAGGAGGGGTTATATGGGGGCATGGGTAAATATGGGCCTATTCGTATAAATTTTGGTAGAGCCACTTACGATGATATTAAAGTTATTTATGTAGAACTTCAAAGTGATACTAGTGTTTAAATGTGAATTTCCACCTTCAAGTCGTTTTCTGAAGGGGATTTTATTCAGGGGCTAGTTCGGTTCTAGTTCAGTTCAGTTCTAGTTCAGTTCTAGTTCAGTTCTAGTTCAGTTCTAGTTCAGTTCTAGTTCAGTTCTAGTTCAGTTCAAGTTCAGTTCTAGTTCAGTTCTAGTTCAGTTCTAGTTCAGTTCTAGTTCAGTTCTAGTTCAGTTCTAGTTCAGTTCTAGTTCAGTTCTAGTTCAGTTCTAGTTCAGTTCTAGTTCAGTTCTAGTTCAGTTCTAGTTCAGTTCTAGTTCAGTTCTAATTCATTTCTAGTTCAGTTCTAGTTCAGTTCAGTTCTAGTTCAGTTCTAGTTCAGTTCTAGTTCAGTTCTAGTTCAGTTCTAGTTCAGTTCTAGTTCAGTTCTAGTTCAGTTCCAGTTCAGTTCTAGTTTAGTTCTAGTTCAGTTCTAGTTCAGTTCTAGTTCAGTTCTAGTTCAGTTCTAGTTCAGTTCTAGTTCAGTTCTAGTTCAGTTCTAGTTCAGTTCTAGTTCAGTTCTAGTTCAGTTCTAGTTCAGTTCTAGTTCAGTTCTAGTTCAGTTCTAGTTCAGTTCTAGTTCAGTTCTAGTTCAGTTCTAGTTCAGTTCTAGTTCAGTTCTAGTTCAGTTCTAGTTCAGTTCTAGTTCAGTTCTAGTTCAGTTCTAGTTCAGTTCTAGTTCAGTTCTAGTTCAGTTCTAGTTCAGTTCTAGTTCAGTTCTAGTTCAGTTCTAGTTCAGTTCTAGTTCAGTTCTAGTTCAGTTCTAGTTCAGTTCTAGTTCAGTTCTAGTTCAGTTCTAGTTCAGTTCTAGTTCAGTTCTAGTTCAGTTCTAGTTCAGTTCTAGTTCAGTTCTAGTTCAGTTCTAGTTCAGTTCTAGTTCAGTTCTAGTTCAGTTCTAGTTCAGTTCTAGTTCAGTTCTAGTTCAGTTCTAGTTCAGTTCTAGTCAGTTCTAGTTCAGTTCTAGTTCAGTTCTAGTTCAGTTCTAGTTCAGTTCTAGTTCAGTTCTAGTTCAGTTCTAGTTCAGTTCTAGTTCAGTTCTAGTTCAGTTCTAGTTCAGTTCTAGTTCAGTTCTAGTTCAGTTCTAGTTCAGTTCTAGTTCAGTTCTCTAGTTCAGTTCTAGTTCAGTTCTGTTCAGTTAGTTCAGTTCTAGTTTCAGTTCTAGTTCAGTTCTAGTTCAGTTCTAGTTCAGTTCTAGTTCAGTTCTAGTTCAGTTCTAGTTCAGTTCTAGTTCAGTTCTAGTTCAGTTCTAGTTCAGTCTAGTTCAGTTCTAGTTCTAGTTAGTTCTAGTTCAGTTCTAGTTCTAGTTCAGTTCTAGTTCAGTTCTAGTTCAGTTCTAGTTCAGTTCTAGTTCAGTTCTAGTTCAGTTCTAGTTCAGTTCTAGTTCAGTTCTAGTCAGTTCTAGTTCAGTTCTAGTTCAGTTCTAGTCAGTTCTAGTTCAGTTCTAGTCAGTTCTAGTTCAGTTCTAGTTCAGTTTAGTTCAGTTCTAGTTCTTATCGGCACGGCAATATCATTTAAGCTTATATAAAACTAAGATTTGCCGATTTTTGTAGAGATTCTACAACATTTAACATGTTTATAAGCTCAAAAGCCCTATTCAAGATGTACGGTTTGGGAGCTAGTCGAAGTAATACACCGATTTCAACCATTTTCAATAGGCTTCATCCATAGGTCAAAAGAAGAGAATGTGTCAAATTTCATCAAATTATTTTAAAAATTGCGACCCACGATACAGGTCACACAAGGTTTACATGAACACAAACAAGGACATACAGACGGATGGACATAGCTTTAATTGTTATACCCACTATAGTGGTGTAGGGTATAAAAACGGTCTAGTATTAGCAACAATACAAACATTTAAATAAATATTTACATAACGATATTTATCATTCATTTAACACAAAGACAACATGATTCATATTGAATAATTGGCAACAGAATCAAAATCTTAAAATGATCTTTGCTAAACCAAATATTCTAATTTTTATTAGATTTCATGTTATATATTTTAAAACGACTACCATAATATACTAAAAGCATTGACAAATTCGTAATAAAAACATATGGTGCCAAAATTTAAGCTAAAAGCAAAAACAGAAAAAAAAATAAACTTTTAATTTTATTATGATTCATAAATTGCATTAGAATTGAATTTTTTTTTCATTAAAATAAACCAATACGTTTTATTTAAATAACAAATACAAACGTTTACTATTAAAACATTAAATGATTCATTTAATTGAAATTATCTTATAAATTGATAAAATTAATTTATTTAGCAGTCAATAACCTTTGTGTTAAGAGTTTAACAAAAGCCAACAAATAGCTTTTTACACTTAATAAAAATCGTGTAAAAAAGATCATCTTTAAAGATCTTTTAATATCTGTTTTCTTTTTGTAGTCGTAATACCGTGATGTAGTAATTTTTATTGTCTGTTGTTTTTGTTTGTAACTAAAATGCTTTTATATTTCAAATACTAGTCACTCATAACTTTTGACAGTTGCTTGTCAGATAAAAATCTAAAATGCCTACAATTTTATACTTCCTACCGTTTACACATACTACTTGAGTGTATGTATTAGGTATAAAGAAAATTGTATTGTAATAAAAAGAAATTCACTTACATGTAAAGACAAAAGATGACAGGTGTTATTGGTTGATAATTTTTGTGCTAAATTACAGATGTTTTAAGATTAACAGTAAGCGGAGTAAGTGCTTTTAAGCAATACACTTTGCTGGACACCCGGTCTGATTCACACTGAAAACTTAACAAATTAAGTTAGGAAAATCGACTAAATTGGTTCTGATGAAGTTTCGTCAAGTTGTATGACATATTTCTTATTCAAAGTAAATTCTCTTTACATCCTTTATATTATAAAATTTATACTCCCTTAATATTTACAACAACAAAGTAGCTATCTGATGATCATTTTAATAAATTCCACACGATCCAAGTGTTAAATTTCAAGTGTATCTTACGCTAAATCCAGCCCCCATTGTCTTCGCCATGTTGAGACGTCAAATGTAAACAAAAGCTATAGAATAACAGAAAAAAAACAATTACAACAAAAGCAGCAGGAATTGATAACAAATGCAAAAACAAAACAGAAAAAAGTTCAAAATGACACAACAAAAAACGTCTGTTAAGAAAAAAAAGGTAAATGAAAGCGCCTTTTATGAAAGAATTTGAAATAACAAAAACAAGTTCAATGAACTTTAGGTGGATCTGAATAGGATATTTTTGGATCTTCCTTGGAAAATAAATAAAGAAACTTGCTGACTAAGTACTTCTAAAAGTATGATGGGACAATTAACTTTATTGGATTATAACTACATATTTCAGGGTTAAGACCCATTGGATGCTATATAAAATCATTTAATAAGTATTCATACCCAGCAAAAACTTACATTGAAATGTAAGCGGTTCAAGAACATTACACTAGAGCATTTTAAGTCATTATTTTAACTCTGAGATGACATTGGAGACAAGTATGTACATACCACGCTCGCTTAGAAATTGGCAGTAAGGTAATTAATTACATAATACGATCGGCTGCAAATAAAGAGTTAAGTAAGTAGTTTTGCTTTCGAGAATATAATATGAATACTTGCAGTTCCTAGACAGCATTACATGAGCTCCTGTCTTGATGGTCTTTTTCAGCCATAGGGTGAGCTAGACATGGACCACCACCGCACCCTTGAGACTTGCCAAGAACACTTAACTGGAAATATTTGTACATGGCTGCATCCGGTCCATGCATAAGCACAATGTTCAAGTAGTCAAGCTATCTAATTTCTGTCCGTTGTAGGGTCATTTTGGTGTCCGGCATTCGTCAGATTATGTCTGAAGCCTTACTTGACTACATACATATATCCAACAGATGCCAACCCAATAGTATTTATTGATTGTGCAACAGTTCCTAGAGAAGTATTTGGTAGACTAAAGTACGATCTCCGTCAATAAGCTCTGATATAGCTTTCTTACAATCAGTTGGCATAATAACTCGAGAGTGAAACTATTACATAAGGGTTCTGATCAAAACATGAGTCAAATAACTCTATTTGATTTATTTGACTCTTTCAGATTATAGTGCCGCCAGATTTGAGTTACTGGTATCATTTATATTTGAAATTGCAGTAACCTCAAGGTGAGGGCAGTTCATCTACTCAACGGAACTTTTACTGCCTTTCATAATAAGGCATAATCCGCAAACCTTATCAAACCTTATTTGATCAGATCCCCCGGGGGCATGTAACCTTGGTGAAATCTCATCATCTTGGTGCTATTGCAATATCCCGGGGAAAAGAGGTGCTACCAATACCTCTAGTCTGCCGGAACTATAAACTGGTGATGATCAAATGTATCCTCGGCCTTTCCTTGGAATGATTTGACATGGGGTCTAACCAGAGCACAATATAATCTGGCACTACGGGTGGTCAGTTGACCGCAGGTCATGGCTGGTCAGTTGGTTGAGGTTCCTTCGGGATTCACGTAGTGGCTGTGGTTTAAACCCAAATTTGCGGGAAGAGAATGTTAGTTTAAGAACTGATATATCTTATGCCATATATGTCTGAATTCTCTCTCCGGTGCTGTTGCCACCTCAACAGTTGTCACTGGTGATGTCATAGAGCAACTTATGCTGGATTCCTGAATCCGTTGAAAATCTCTTACCCTTGACACTTGGTAGTTGCCTGTCATTCCGTAGAGCGTTCTTTTTGATCTGAGAATGGAACTGTTGTAGGTTGGTGAACGATCGGGAAAGACTCCTCTGCCCGACAGGAGACTAGTACAGATTTACTCTTACTTCAGGGAAGTTCTTGGTACTGTTACCATCTCAACAGGATGCATATTGCTTCATGCTACGCAACTTATGGTTGAGGCCTTCTACTCAACTTGTCGGAGCAATTATTGGGTTCAAATTTACTTTGGAAATTCCTACATCCTTTGTTGTATTATCTGACATACATAGTAATCCCGATTTACTGGCTGGATATTTCGGACTACCGAATACGTCTGTAGGTGCTGTTGCCGAATCAACAGGGCCATCTCAATAGTGTGATATTGCTACCTGAGTTCTTCATAGAAGGATTTAGGTGCGATCGTCTTAAGTCTACCACCCGGTGGATGAAAAAGGCCGTCAAGGCAGGTGTTCACGTTAAGCACTTAGACATCTTATCTGATCGGGATAACTTCTCAAAGCATACATAATCTAGTGGTGCCTGTATTTCAATATGGATAACCTATTTTATTTATAAATTACATTTCTGTAATATCCTTAGTAAAATCAGTAAAGTTCTTATTTCTGAAAATTGTATTTTAATTTTACAAATAAAAAACGAATATAAATTTCAATTCATATCCATAATATTACAGATTTTTCCTTTGTCTTCAATTTGATTAACATATGGCCACATTAAAAACACTTACCAACCAAATCCTTGCCACCATTTCTTTAATGACCAAAATTCCACCAAAAACACAACAATCAATAGCAACCTTTTAAACCAAAACAAAGAAAACATAATTCAAAAAACATATGTGTTTTAATGCTAGAGAGTCCCCTTTAGGGTCATAACTTGCATGAAAAATCATAAACTAAATTTCATGAGGGACGTGGACGTGGCAAAATACATTTATATTCCCTCATATTACATATGAGTATTATAAGTTAAAAAAAAAACGTTAGTGTTTTATAGCCAAAGCTGAAGAAAGAAACTTAAACCATTCAGTCTAAATGTTCAATACAAACAGGAATGAAAAATAATGCCAATTCTCACGCTCTTCTTCAAAATAGTCAAAAAGTTAGAGGTTGAAAGAAAACATTATAACCCTTTGCGGGAGGTATAGAAATCAATCAAAGAATATTCTAGAAGTGTGAGTCAAAACTTCGATAGTCTACCAAGACATGCGTTAAACTAATTATGTGTCTTCTCAGAATGATAAGACGGAAGTTAGTATGATTCTTAGTGGACACATACATATGTAGATTTACATTCATAACTATACTAATTTGGACTAAAGAATTCAGAGCTTTCGCCGTACGTAACTACGTCCAGGAAACTATGGTAACTACGTCCAGGAAACTATGGTAACTACGTCCAGGAAACTATGTTTCTGTACGATTATTCTTTTTATGGATCGCAGTACAAGGGTTTTCCATAAACCTTTTCCACATACCCACAATAGGTCCGATAGCGGCCTACACAGAGGGAAACACGACGTTTTAAAATTATACCCTCATGGTACCAAATTAACAACGAAGTTTTTATAATAACATCCGTTGCCAAATTATATATATATCCGTTATCAAAACAAACTAAAATAATAATGAGTTACCAAAGAGACAATGCCATGTTGTCAAAGGGAACGTTGCCTTGTCAAAATGACAACGATTCGTTGTCAAAATCCCAACGATGCAGTGCCGAAATGACAAAAAGCGTAATCGAACATTGCAAAAACAATGCGATGTTGTAATGACAACAATGCTTTGTCAAAATTACAACGGTGGTTGTCAAAAAGATAACTGGGTATTATTTAAATGTTATGTATAAATGTGCTTTCCAAGGAATCATTTTTTAGTTGAGTGTCCTAAAAATATTTATTCTTAAAGGGTTAATTAACATGCTATTTTAGCTTCCTGACTCTTAGGATTTATTTCGTTACATTTCTCCACCACCATTGATGAAGATGATTTTTTCTTTTCCTTCTGCAAAATTTAAAATTTGTTTCATTTCTTATGCTGGATTTATTGGCATTTGTTTCGTTGTTTTCTTAGTTTATGAGAACATGCACCCAGGGCTTAGTTTGCATATGAATGAATGATTTTTGAGTGTTTTTCATTTTTTTTTTCATGCCAAATGTATATTTTTCTGTGGAGGTGAAAGAATTTTCCCAAAAAAAAAACAAGCATTATATATAGTATAGCAATTTTCTGAGCGATAATTTATGTTGATGTTTGTGTATTTTGTTAAAATTTTCATGAATTTCTTTGAAAAATTATTTCTTATTTTTCTTCATATCCAGCAAACGGGAAATGGAATACATAAGTAAAGAAGCAGGTCTTAACTTAAACATGAGTGAGAAGATGCAGGCATGGGCTTTGTTGCAGGTTTTATTTTACTAAAATTTTATGACCAAAATACAAAAAAAAAACTAAAATCAAAGTTTATGTAAACTTTAGGGTAATAAAAAATTGTTTGACAAGATTTATGATTTCATATTGGTTTTCGAAGACTATTTTTGTCAACATATGTATGCATTTTTATTTACCATAGTTGGCTTAGATGGTGTTGGCAATGATGTATTTTGGAATTGGTATTTTTTTGAAAGATTGTTTAAGAATTTTATGTTCTATGAACGGTATTGGTAATGATGGATTTTCTTTAGAATACTGCATAATATGAATTTAATTGGATGTAATATGTACCCAGCAAAAAGTTTCATTACCAAGCTAGGGGTTAAAAGTCTAAAATTTACTTACACATTAGCATTTTAACGCGGTGATGACATTGGAGGCAAGTACTTACTACACCCGCTCACTAATAGGAAGTTTAATAAGTACTAACAACACTCGCTTGAGAAAACGGTGTAGAAACGGGTAGTACTTAGAGTATTGGTTCATGTACAAATCTACGATAAAATGACTTTATCACTTTCATCTAAATGTTTAGTATAAAGTATCGATATGTCTGATAGTTGTTTTAGGACCAGCACTCAGGGGATGACCCCTACTCATGCATTGTGTTGAAACTATGACAATAGGTTATGGGAGGAAGGAGAGGGAGTAGTGTTTGTGGACATTCGATTTAAACCTACCCACATGTGACAGGAAAGACTTCTGGGAGAAGTCTAAAAAACGAACTGGTCAATCGACCACAAATGGGGTGAGGGGTGCTGGTTTGCTCAATGACGAGTGTTACGTGTCAATATGTGGATTTCGGGAACAAGTTCCCTAATTTTATAGGAACCCATTCCATTTTAGTATCGTTAGACACTGCGTCGATGCTACAGTGAATCAATGGAGTTAGATACACTACCTCTCCTGTACCCAATCTCCAAAGGACTTGTCCTATAATTGAATGAATAAGAATGACAAATGTTACTATCATCTGCGAAAGAGTAGATAGGGTTGGAAGTTTGACATAGAAGGTCATTTACAAAGATAAGAAATAGAGTAGGATCCTTGCAGTACCCCTGAATTTATTTTGAATCCGTTATCTATAAAAATTCGTATAGAAAGATCCCTGAGAAAGCTCAATATAAATATAGAAAAGTAATTACTGACACTAAAAGCAGTCAATACCATAAAATTCACCCTTATAGGTTATCATTCCATCAGAATATATCTCTGATTATATGATTCTAAGTTCAACATTGCATTAAAAGCGTAAACTACCAAAAATCTCAAATGTTCAATATTACAAAAAAATACAATTTGAAAAACGAAAAAGTACAAAAATATCCCTTTTTATAGGTTCTCATTTACTACGGGCTCTACATGCTTAATTTAATGGTTCCAAGTTCAATATTATAGAAAACTCAAAAAGTACCTTTTGAAGAACAAAAAGGTGCCAAAAAGTCTCCTTCTATAAGTTCTCATTACTGCTGTATATACTTAGGTTCATGTTTCTGGGTTCAATATTATAAAGAATTCAAAAAGTACCCTTTAAAGAACAAAATAGTACGTTTCTAGGTTCAATATTATAAGATAATTCAAAAAGAAGTAGAACGAAAAAGTACCAAAAAGTTCCGTATTTAATCAGGGCCGTATAATTGAAAAAAGTACTATTAGAAGGATGAAATTTGTGGATAGTAGTAATAAAAAAAATACCATTCGCCATCGCCCAACTGTTTACCAGAATTTGGTCTTATATAGGCCTTAGTAACCGAATTCCAATCAATACACTAAATTATATAATTTTCCAAATTTTATGAAAATTTCTTTCCATGAGTTTCAATGAAACTAAACTTCCCATTTTATCCCTTTTTATACCCACCATCAAAAAAGATGGGGGGTATATTGATTTTGTCATTCCGTTTGTAACACATCGAATTAGGCCCACAAAAGTATATATATTCTTGATCCTTATAAAATTCTAAGAAGATCTAGCCATGTCCGTTTGTCTATACTATAGAGTCCGAACGGAATGAGCTAGAGGGTTAAATTTTTCAACAAATATTCTCTATAAGTAAGGTTTGTATAACATTGAAAATGTGCAATATCGGTCCACGTTTTCAGATACCCCCCATTACAAGTGGAACTCCAAAAACAGCTTTAACGGAAACATCTATTTACGAGTAAAAACCTCTATACCAATTTTTTTTGGATCGGTCCATAAATGACCCTACCAACCCCCCTCAGAAAATGGCTATAAAGCTCATTACTGGCTTAAGAATATGAATATAGTGACGAAATTCAACACACATAAGTTTTATCCGAGCCAAAATCTCTCTACCAAATTAAGTGATCCATAATTGACGCTACCGCCCATACAAGGTCCCCTTCAGAAAATGACTTTAACGTACATTAATGGCTAAAAAATACAAATATAGCAATAAAATTTGATACAATTAAGTTTCTCGCGAGCAAAAATCTTTCTACCAAATTGTATGTGGTTTGATCCATAATTGACCCTACCAACCATAGGAGGTCCCCTTTAGAAAATGGCTTTAACGCTCATTACTGACTTAAAAATACGAGTAAAGCGATGAAATGCAACACACGTAAGTTTATCTACAAAATTTAGTGAGTGAAACTTTTATACTAACGTTAATCTTGCTACCGAATTTCATGCGGAATGTGTCGGTAACTCATTCTATCCGAAATTGTAAAATGTACGAAACAGGTGCCTGATTATTGATTGTGCTCTAAGTCCGATATATATACTTGCAAAAGTCTAAATTTGCTTATTAGTTCAAAAGTTATTAAGCGCAAAAAGGTATCAAAATCTCCTTTGTTACCAAAGTTCAACCCTTAAATGTACGAATCTCAAAAAAGTACCATACTTTTTTTAGGAGTGGTTGCAGATGAATTCAAAAGTAATCTTATATCTCTAATAGTGGCGATAACGATTCAGTTTGGGCCTTGTGATAACCAATTTATGCTGTCTTTCGAAACACTATACTATATAAACCGGAAGCTTTTAATAAGACTATCCAAATTCAATTCAAGTATTTTTAAACAAATATATCAAATATATACTTTCAATCGCATTATACAATTCACGCTTATCTAATTCTTGCCATGATCTTGAAAATGCTTAAAAATTTAACACCTTTTATTGAATAACCACTAGATTTTGTATTGAATTAATTAATATAAATTTAGAAATAGGTCACAATTAATCAAGCATATCATAGCGATCTGTAACATCTCTAATCAATTCAAATACTTTGTAAATGTTGCAACAAAGTTAATGTTACGCCTGAGTAAGTGTTGCCATTGGATTTAATCTCATAAATGTTGTAATTTATTTGGAATTTAAATCACTTTTTTTTTCTAGCAGTCAACCTTAAACCAACTGTTAAGTTGATAAAACTTTGGAAAGCATGCAGTTTTTTTTACAGCAATAGGAAAAATTAAATCTTGACTCTATAGGCTTCATTTTGAAGACCCTAAAAAGCTACTTAAAGTGTTTTTCTATTAACGCTTTTCCTCTTCACTGAAACTTAAACATTTTTCAAACTTTTCGCTTCGTTTAATCAATATCTTTAACGAAAAAATAAAAATGTCCAACTCTTTATCCAAAATACTGTGGGAATTTCAAAATAAATTTATTTCAACTATTTTCTGATGTTGTTGTTGTTTTTTTTTTTTTCCTCATACTAGTTTTCTCAAATAATTTTTACACGTTTTCAACGATACAATTACTTGATTATGAGTATCTTCCATATTTGGTTGAAATCGTTTAAATTCTATACAAGTATTTTTGTAATAATTTTTCGTATAAATTCGTATTCGATTGCGTGCGTCTGTGTGGTATTTTTTGGGGTTAAATGTGTGTGTTGCAATTTAATTTTTTTTTTTTGGAAAATGTCATTTGATATTTATTGTCATAGTAGACAGATAAAATTAATTTAATTTAAAAATTTCATTGTAAGATTAATTAGAATTTTGTGACGGCACCTTGATATTTGACAAACAACTGCAACGCTTTGCGTTTGTAATGTTTTCTATGTGTGGCAAATGATAAATGTAAGTAATTTTTCAGGGTTTATCTATTAAATCTCAGCTTGTAAGGTTATAGTAATTTATTTATGATATTTAAACTCAAATAGTCTCCCTTTCATTTAAATTATGTTATTTTATAAATAGAAAATGAAACGATTATTTTTAGTTAGTTGTTAGAATTTTTGTAACTAACGTATTTTATTCTATTTGCAGGTAAGAATCATATATTTGCATACACAAATCCATACTGACAAGGTAACTTACTTTATATTTTAACTAGCATACCCTGGGTGCTTCGCTACCCTAACCAAAATTAAATACATACAAAATTTTGTTTACTTTTATAGAAAACTAACTATACCCAGTGTGCTTTGCTTCCTAAATTGATTTTGAAGATTCTAACTACAATAGTTTTCCAGATTTATAATATGTTACATATGAGAGATGTGAAGCAAATTATTGCAAGTTCGCCTATCACCAATTTCTATCTATCTATGAAAAATTTGAATAATATAAGAGTTTCCAAGGTACACGAAATTTTGTATTTAATTCATATATGTTGTGCCTAGCCACCCGTTGAAAGTCCGCCCGTTATGCTCTAAATGTTGACATGAATGTCAAAGTTCTTCATGTAAAATTTGAAGATATACGATATAAGAATTTTTCTATTTGATTCATGTGGGGGCTTCAAGCTCCCCAGATGAAAGTCCGCGCTTTCTCTTCCTCCAAAATGTTCATATGAATATTAAAGTAATTTGTGCAAAATTTTAAGAATCAAGTTCTATTAGTTTCTCAGATAAACGAAATTTTATATTTAATTCACTTGGGAGGTGAAAAGTTCCCCATTGAAAGTCCGCCAGTCATACTCTAAATGTCAAGATTATTCAAGTAAAATTTGAAGATTCTAGTTCTAATAATTTCTCAGATATGCGAATTTTTCTATTTAATTCATATGGGGGCTTTAAGCCCCCCAGATGAAAGTCCGCTTTTTGCCTCCAAAATGTTCAGATGAATATTTAAGTTCTTCGTGCGAAATTTTAAGAATTTAGTTTCATTAGTTTTCCAGATAAACGAATTTTTGTCTTTAATTAATATGGCAGGTGCCGCTCCCCTCATGGGTAGTCCGCCAATTTATTACCCAAAATGTTTAGATGGATGTTAAAGTTTCGATGATTTTAACTGTAATAGTTTCCAAGATAAACTTATTTTTGTATTTAATTTATATGGGAGGTGACACGCCCCCTAATGATAGTCCGCCTACTTTTTGTCTTAAATAATTATATTGACATTAAAGTTGCTCAGACAAAATTTGAGGACTCTAATTGTTATATTATTTAAAATATACGGATTTAATATTTTCTTAAAATAGGCGTGGCTCCTCGTACACTTGGAATTTCAAAATAAAAAGTAGCCTATTACCCATTCCAGACATACAGGAATATGCTGTGAAAATTTGAATAAAATCGGTTCAGCCGTTTAGTAGTCTATAACGTTCAAACATACAAACATATAAACATACAAACAAACACACATTCATTTTTATATATATAGATTAAAATTGATTAAACATTTTTTTACGTTCAATATCACGTGAATAAATTCGCATTCAGGAAGAAGCTTGTATTTTTAGTTTAGCTTCCACATTATAGAAAATTTCGAAAGTACTATTTGAAAAAAAGTGCTATAAAATACCTCTTATAGATTCTCATTTGATAAAAAATTTTATGTTTCTGTGTTCAACATTATATACAATTCAAAAATTTGATGAATGAAAAAGTACCAAAAGTCCCTTTCGGTAGATTCTAATTCACTGAGATCCCTACATTTTAAATTTTATATTTCCAATAAAAGTAAAATACAAAAATATCAAAAAGTACTATCGGAAAAACGAAAAAGTACAAAAATATCTCTCAATAAATTTTCATTTATGATCCGGTTAACCATTATAGAGAATCCAAAAGGTACCATTTGAAAAATGGAAAAGTACCAAAGAGTTCAACTTACAGAATATTATTCCGCCAAGACCATATATGCTAAAATTTTGTTCCTAGGTTGAATATTTAAGAAAATTCAAAAAGTACCATTTATGAGATAAAAAGTACTAAAAAGTTCTCTCTTAAAGAATCTTATTCTGTAATGAGCGTTAAAGTCATTTTCTGAAGGGGATCTTATATGGAAGCTACGGTCAATTATGGGACAATTCTTATAAAAGTCAGTAGAGAGGTGTTGGCTCGCAAGAAACTTCCTTATGTCAAATTTCATCGCTATACTCGTATTTTTAAGCCAGTAATGAGCGTTAAAGTAATTTTTTGAAGGGGATCTTATATGGGCGGTAGGGTAGTTTATGGGTCGATCCTCAAAAAATTGGTAGAGAGATTTTGTTTCACATAAAACTTATGTGCGTCGAATTTCAGGGCCATATTCGTATTTTTAAGCTATTAAAGTCATTTTCTGAATTTCATTATCATTATGGATCGATCGATTTGGTAGAGAGATTTTGACTTATATGAAACTTGTTTATGTCGAATTTCATCGCTATAGTCGTATTTTTAAAACAGTAATGCCAGTTAAAGCTGGTTTTCGGAGGTCCACTTGTATGGGCGCTATCCGAAAACGTGGACCGAGGAATATTTGTTGAAAATTTCAAACCTCTACCTCTTTCTGTTCGGCCTCTATCGTGCTTTCAACAGACAGACGGACGGACATGGATAGGTCGTCTTAGAATTTAATAAGGACCCAGAATATATATACTTTTGCGGGTCTATGGCCAATATTTCGATGCGTTACAAACGGAATGACAACAAGTAAGAGTGTTATATTCGGCTATGCCGAATCTTATATACCCACCATCAAACCTCGTTTGACTGGAATGAAACTTACTTATGTCGAATTTCATATATATACTCATATTTTTATGCCAGTTATAAGCGTTAAAGTAATTTTCTGAAGGGGACCTTATATAGGAGGGTAGGGTCGATTATGGGTCGATCCTCATAAAATTTGGTAGACAAAATTTGGTTCGTATTAAATTTATTTGTGTCGAATTTCATCGCTACACTCGTATTTTTAAGCCATTAATGAGCGTTGCAGTCATTTTCTGAAGGGGACCTTATATGAGGGGTAGGGTCAATCATGGACCGATCCTCATAAAGTTTTTTATATAGATTTTGACTCGTATGAAACTTACTTATGTCGAATTTCATCTACATACTAGTATTTTTAAGCCAGTAATAAGCATTAAAGTCATTTTCTGAAGGGGACCTTATATGGGTAGTAGGGTCAATTGTGGACCGATCCTCATAAAATTTTGCACACTGATTTTGGATCATAAGAAACTTACTTATGTTGAATTTCATCTCTATATTCGTATTTTTAAACAAGTTACGACTGTTAAAGCTGCTTTTCGAGGGTCCACTTGTATGGGGGCTATCCGAAAACGTGGACCGATATTGCCTATTTTCAATACCAAACAAACCTTACCTATAAGAAATATTTATGTGAAATTTAAAATCTCTAGCTCTTTCCATTCGGACTCTATCGTGCTTTCAACAGACAGACAAACGGACGGACGGACAGACATGGCTAGATCGTCTTAGAATTTAATGAGGACCCAGAATATATATACTTTTGTGGGTCTATGACCAATATTTCGATGTGTTACAAACGGAATGACAAAATCAATATACCCCCCATCTTTTTTGATGGTGGGTATGAAAAGCTTAAATAAGGTTTTTTCGTACATTTTCCAACCCCATAAAGTGGATATAAAACCATTATTTCCGTCGACTTCTGTTTAGCATAATTTTATTCAGCTTTGAAAAAAGAAATGCATGTCATTTTCACAAGAAACGTAAACTCAATTGAAAATGAACAGAATTCTGATCGATTTCTTATGACTAACATCCGTTCGTTTCTATATCTCACCACGACAGCTTCTCGAACGATGTCATCCAATTATAATAAGCTGCATTCAGCTCATTGTCAATGGTTCAAGGATTCGACCTTAATGGTTGTCCTGATATATTTTGAGAAGGTTTTTTAAACATATGACCTAACTAGGGATGCCAAACGGGAATTCCCGATTCCCGAAAATCCCGGGATTTTCGGGATTTGAAAGTACCGAAAACCGGGATTTTAAAAAATGAAATCCCGGGAAATTTCGGGATTTTAAAATCCCGAATTTTTAAGTATTTTTCCGCCATTTCATACATTATAAAGTACTAATAAGAGAATTTTAAAAGTTTTTGGACTTAAGATGACTCTATTAACTTACAAGCTTAAATATCAAAAAAAAAAAGTAAGACTGCTATATTCGGCTATGCCGAATCTAATATACCCACCATCAAACCGTATGCCGTAAAAGGAATGCTTTTCTATAAACATCAGGGTGATATTACTCATCAAATTTACTGATAGGACCTTATATGAGAGGTAGGGTGAATCATTGACCGTTTTTATAAAATTTTTCATAATTTTTTTAGACCAATTTTGGTTCATACACTTTCCGGTAGGAAGATTTACGTTCCTATAAAAGTTTCTTAGCTTTTGGCGAGTAAGAAACTTACTTATCTCAAATTTCATCTCTACACTCGTACTTGTAAGCCAGTAATGAGCGTTAAAGTATTTATCTGGATGGGACCTTATGTAGGGGTAGGGTCAATTATGGACTGAACCACATAAAACTTGGTAGAGAGATTTTGACTCGCATGAAACATATGTGTATCGAATTTCATCGCTATTTTGAAGCCAGTAATAAGCGTTAAAGTCATTTTTTTAACGGGACCTTATATGGGGGTAGGGTCAATTATGAACCGACCCACATAAAATTTGGTAGAGAGGTTTTGGCTCGTCAGGGATTTACTAATATCAAATTTCATTGCTATACTACTATCGGATATATAAAAATAACAAGTACGAAATTATAGGCGGGCGAGGCCGACCATATAACCCCATACACCAGTTATGAGAGTAAAATGTAATTTAGTTTTCATAATAAATGTGTACCTCGCCTCCGATATATTCTAGCACTTTATTGTTAAAAAACTATTTTTCTGAAATATGCTTGGGGGAAGGACGGGACGCCATCATATGAGTCGATCCTCATAAAATTTGGAGGACGAATTTACGGTTACATAAAATGTTTTATGCTGAATTTCATTGCGACAGTTCTCTTTTTAAGCGAATTGTGGACACTAATTCTTTTTTAAAGCTGTGTTTTGTATGGGGGCTCGGATCAAAAGCCCGATCATTTCAAATTTCATCAGCGTATTTTAGGACAGTATAAAACAAAAGCACTACTCCGGAGAAACCCAATATACCATCCCTACTAAGGGTATAAAAAGGGCAATAAATAGGCATTGATACTATCGAATATCTATAATGGAAGTCAACCTGTCAATAAGATGGCGAGAAGATAATTCCCTTGGTTAGTGAACACGGAATATAAGGTGGAGGAGATATAGGTGCAGTACAGGTGCTCTATGTAGCCTCGTATGGATCCCCATTACACATACTATTTAAATATTATTTGGAAACCATTGTAAATTTGGATATCATGGGTATTATTTTAGGTTTTTATTCTACTATTCAGTGCCTGGGATGGAAAGATTTTTATTCTAAGTATGTACTTTGAATTCATTTGTTTTTCTTTTCACAAAATGCTTATTGGAAAGTAAACACCTACTAAGAGTATTCATATTGCAATATGAAATAAAACGTTTTATTTTTGTCGGTAAATTATTAAGATTTTTTGAATTTTTTTTTATATTTTTCGGGATTTAGAAATCCCGAAAATCCCGGGTTCCGATATCGGGATTCCGGGATTTATTTAAAAATCCCGAATCCCGGGATTTCTAAAAACCAGTCCCGATTGGCATCCCTAGACCTAACTAATGCAATTCCCGTTCTCTAATATCTATTGATGCTGAATTTTGATTAGTTTGAGTCCATAGGTCTACTCTACTAATACGACTGGTAAACAGAACGTTCATTTACTTAAAAAAATTTAATATTTTATATGTAAGTGCTAACAGCTCAAAGTTCTTTTCCTGTTGATTGATGTTTTTCATTACAAAAACAATTTAATTATTTTTGTCTGCAAACAATCACTGTCTCCACAGATCTTTGATTCTTTTGTTATTCAATTTGGCTTTTGATTTCATTTACAACTATTTACGTACTTTTTTTTTTTCTTAATAATTTCACTCAACATAGATTTAAAATCTATGTTAAAATAATAAAGAACTCAATTGCTGACACAGATCATTTACTTTGCCACAAATTGTTGCCCATTAAGGGCAGATCGACATTTGTACGAAAAAAGAAAAGAACTAAAGAAATAAAATAATAAAAATATGACACAAATGCCAAATCAAACAAGAAGAAAAGAAATGTGTTTTCAAGCTCTGGTACATGCATAAAATTTCCATAATTCAAAATTTTTTTTTGTTTATATAGACGTTTCCCAAAATGTCATAAATGTCAGTATAATAATATGAACGAACGACATAAAAATGTGTACAATAGAATATAATAAAAAAAAAATAACAAAATTAAACAAATTAGTTTTTTAGGCTAGCAGAAAAACTAAATGAGGCATTTGAAAAAGAATCTTAAAAAAATTCAAATTAAATAAATGATTTTTTCTCATTATTAGTCTTAGCATAAGTTTCAAGTTCATTAAATGTGATTTTTTTTTATTTTGGTTACTCTACATCTGGTATGTTAGGTATTATTGTGTATAAAATAAATTCTAAAAACAAGTAGAATTTTATATTCGACTATGCCGAACATACATATATGTATATCGATTTATAGGAATATACATATCGAAAGAGTGCCTCTTATAAGAACTTGGTTCAGTTATGAATCAAACTCTTTAGGATTCGAGAGAGTGGTTTATTTTTTTTAATAACGATTAATTTGAACTATTAAGTGAAATGTTTGTGGACGGAGCCTTTTACTAGAGAGCCAAGTAAGACAATGTAAGAATTATTTGTCAATCACCCTAGAATGCATGTTACAAGCGAACGTAGCTGTTCATCGCACTAATGAAAAATTTTTCATCAATTGTATGAATTTGTTTTTCGACTCCAGTGTGAAACTATTTCATTGACGGAATGAAATTAGTTATTTATTTAATGAAAGTATTTCATAAACGCAATAAAGTAACTTCAACATGCTAGTCGCAGTTTCGAAGACAATGAATTTTCTATATGAATGACCTGCACTGGCCGCCAACAAAACT